>NW_019396493.1:195565-206155 GCF_000591075.1 Eurytemora carolleeae
AGAAGAAGGATTATATACAAGAAATACAGGGTGAGTATACAGAAGAAGGATTATATACAAGAAATACAGGGTGAGTATACAGAAGAAGGATTACATACAAGAAATACAGGGTGAGTATACAGAAGAAGGATTATATACAAGAAATACAGGGTGAGTATACAGAAGAAGGATTATATACAAGAAATACAGGGTGAGTTTACAGAAGAAGGATTATATACAAGAAATACAGGGGGAGTATAAAGAAGAAGGATTATATACAAGAAATACAGGGTGAGTATACAGAAGAAGGATTAAATACAAGAAAGACAGGGTGAGACACAAATAATGAGACACTTAAAGGGAGTGTTCGCAAAAAATGAAAGGGGGTATAGGCCTATTGCGATAAAAAAGCGCTTTTGATTGCTAATAATCTTATTTCTATCTGTTGCGTCTATAAGGAGAAAATTGTTAAAGACGTCTCATACCGAATAACTTAGCGCTCATGCAAATTGAGAAAATTGCAACATGTGACTTAGACCGTAAAAAAAATCAATTACTTTAAAAAAAATCATTCAGATATTACAACCTATAGTTATCGATTATCTTTCGCCACATTTGTATATAGTTTATATTTTATAATATGTTTTAATTTCATTGTTTTGAATTTGATTATTTCTCTTGTCGCTTGCGCAACTATCTAAGAATGCCGCGCACCACTCACATTTTTCGAAATCTGTTAAAACGTTTCTAAAAAATAAAATATTGTTATTATTATTATTATACTCTGAATTTCATATTTAAAATATTCTAAAATGTCAAAACGGCTGAACCGATCGGGCCAATATTTATTTTGGCAAATCCCATGATCCTAGGGAAGGTTTATGGATAGACAAAGGTAAAAATTTTGCCCTGAAAATGCACTAAAATAAACAGAAAAATCCGCAACATTTAGAGAAATTAAAATTTCCACTTTCAGATCTACAACAGGTATGAATAAAAGAAACAAAATAAAAAAGTAGAAAAACAGATAAAATAAGATAAGAAGACAAAGGAAAAGAAAAAGAGCTAAAAGGAAAAGGCAAACAGACATGAACAAGTTTAAAATAAGAAAAATATATATAAAAGCTAAAGAACTAAAAATGTGTCAAGTTGCCAAGATTTCTGTTAAGACCAAACTGATAAATTTAGATAGATAGATAGATAGATAGATAGATAGATGGATAGATAGATAGATAGATAGATAGATAGATAGATAGATAGATAGATAGATAGATATAGCTAGAAAGATGGATAACTACATTCAGGAAATATATAATTTTTAGTCAAAATATTTTCCATTAAAGAAAATTTTAAGAGAATATGTTTCATTTATTGCATTTAAAATTCTCTTTGAGGTAAGGGAGAAAATTCTTTTCATCATTAATAATGCATTTTTCATTGAAAATACAAATTTCATTGGAAAAACGATCAAATCCTCTAAAATCAATGATACATCTACTCAACTTTCTATTGAACCCGATTTATTGAAAATCAACCATAAAGACTAATTATTATATAGATACTTAGTTTTCAGTTTTCACTGCAATATTAGACTTGCCGAAACCTACCGGGCACCATCGTAAACTGCCGAAACCTACCGGGCACTATCGTAAATTGCCGAAAACTACCTGCAACTACCGTACTCTACCGAAAACTACCGGAAACTATCGAAAAGTACCGAAAACCACTATAAACTACCGTAATCTACCGAAAAATACCAGAAAACTACCGGAAACAATCGAAAACTACCGCAAACTACCACAAACTACAGTAGTACGTTGTAAACTACCTTAAACTACCGAAAACTACTGTAAGGTACCGTAAGCTACCGAAAACTGCCAGAAAAGGACGAATATTCTTTTTATGAAATTACGGACAGAATGAAAGGGATATAACAAATTTGTTAGAAAATACGAGCAATCATCCTGGTCGTCATAATCATAATTGACCGTTAAAATAATCTCATGCATGGTTGTGTGACTATAACTAAAAATTAGTAGGCTAGGATCCCTATGTCTTTGCTTAATAAGAGTGTAGGCAGAAAAAAGTTACACACTGCTGAACGGACTGTATTTAAGCCAATTACGAAAGTGCGCTTAAATAGAACCTTTGTGAGAATCCCCCTAGTTATTTAAAGGGACTTTTAGTGAAGAGGGAAGATGAAATTTCTATTGACCCTTCATTTAAAGAATGACATGTCTCATTCACAACGGTACCCTATAAACCGTTCTCTGACCAAGGATTAATGAACTATTTCAATTTATCGAACAAAAAAATATTGTTTCTTGAAATTTTGTATCTTTGTGGATGTATGCTGTAGAAACAATAGAGGAAATTTTCACAATTCAGCCCTGTTTTAGAAAGAAAACGAAGATATCTTACACATTGTTATAGAGTGTTAAAGGGTAGCGATATAAACCAGGTCAGGCCTTTCTCAAGGATCACTTTTATTTACGTATAAAATCCTTAATAATTTTTTTTAAAGTATAAATTAAACTAAATTAGGAAAACATTTTTGAACTTTAGCAAAATATAAAAACTGCGACTCCGAACCAAAACTTTACACAATTTTCTATTCTCTCTCGATGTGAAAAATGAGAAAAAAATATGCTCTGTTAGTTTGTATGTTCTATTATAATTTGAAGAACTCGGTAGAACTTCAATAATGTTGTTCTCAGCTTTTGTGAACGTTAACTTTTATAGAGAAATTTTAGTTTGTAGGCAAAGCTGGGTTCCCAAGCTACTTATGAAATACCAGTTTGGAGACCCTGCTTTGCCTGGAATTCTATATTTTTATACAGGGTTACCCGTTAAGAATGAGATTGTGAAGACGACCAGAAACTCTTTAGATTTCAAGAATGAATTAAGCTTAGACTAAAGTCATGCTATGGCTTATTTATCAATTTGAAAATGAAGAAAACAAGATTGAAGTAGCAGGAAACCATAATTATATGGAAACAGACATCAGTATAGATTTCGTACAGTCGTCTCTAAAATCTCATTCTTTGCGGATATCCCTGCATAAATATAGATTTCGTACAGTCGTCTCAAAAATCTCATTCTTTGCGGATATCCCTGCATAAATATAAATTTCGTACAGTCGTCTCTAAAATCTCATTCTTTGCGGATAGCCCTGCATAAATATAAATTTCGTACAGTCGTCTCTAAAATCTCATTTTTTGTGGGTATCCCTGCATAAATATAAATTTCGTACAGTCGTCTCTAAAATCTCATTTTTGTGGATAGCCCTGCATAAATATAGATTTCGTACAGTCGTCTCTAAAATCTCATTTTTTGTGGGTATCCCTACATAAATATAAATTTCGTACAGTCGTCTCTAAAATCTCATTCTTTGCGGATATCCCTGCATAAATATAGATGTGACTTTTTATAGCGACTCTAACACTAGTTTGCGCTCTTATTTGAAAAAAATGTCCTATTTCCCAATAACTCGGAATATTCTCTGAAACTGCTTTATGGTTCAAATATAAAGAAAATACAAGGTGAAAGATTAAACCACATTTATTCTGAATGAATAATTAACTTCTGAATGAATATAAAACATCTAAATCTGGGTCAAGGTTTGTTATTTAAGAGGATTGTTTATGAGGTATACGACACTCTCCTTTGTATTTCAGGAACAGCCTCTTAAATCGAACAATCAATAATAAATCAATTGGTTGATGAATAAATCAATTAGTTGATGAATAAATCAATTGGTTGATGAATAAATCAATTGGTTGATGAATAAATCAATTGGTTAATGAATAAATCAATTGGTTGATGAATAAATCAATTAGTTGATAAATAAATCAATTGGTTGATGAATAAATCATTTGAAAGATGAATAAACCAATTGGTTGATTAATAAATCAACTGGTTGATAAATAAATCAATTGGTTGATGATTAAATCATGTGATTGATAAATAAATAAAATGATTGATTAATAAATCAAGTGATTGATGAACAAATCAAATGATTGAAAAATAAATCAAATGGTTGATAAATAAATCAAATGGTTGGTAACAAACCTTGATTTCTCTCCAATCACTAGAATCACTTGAACAAGTAAAGATTTCTTACATAGAGTCAAATTAATATTACAATAATTACATTAATTACATTAATCACTAGATAAATCAATAAAACTACAATAAATCACAAAGTATCATTATTTCTGCATAGTTAGTCAGATAGATAGATAGATGCATCTTTATAATCAATCAATCAAATGTTCAATTCTGCTTATAAAGTTAGAAACGTTAATAATTATAGAATGGGGGGGGGGGTGGCAGCAATGATTCGACCCCTTTGGAAAACCGGAAACCAGAAACCAGAGACCAAAACAAATATTGTATTCTTCAATCTAATGTTTATAAATATTTAAGGGTTTTCCATCTGAATATTTGAATATATTTGTAGAAAGGAGGAATTACATAATTTGATTGGATATGGTCAAAAGTTTTACTTTTTGTTAGAACAACTCCTCTTGAAGTCGGTTGGGGCGGAAACATTATACAGATATCAGAATGAACCCTTATAACATCATCCTCAGATGTTAAAGGGACTGTAAGCGTAATTTCAAGTGACCCTCCCAGATTCACACCAGTTCCCTTTAAACTGATTTATCTGAATCTGGCACAGCCTTCTTTGCTGAGAAGGTTTCTTAAAATTTCGCTTACAGTCCATTTAAGATATATGCCTGGCACTATATTATTTTATAATTTATCTCATAATAAACAATAATCGTACCAAGGGCGTGAACAGGGGGGCAGTTCCCCCCCCCCCCTAGAACTGTAAAGGGGGGGGCTAGAACTCAGAGCTATCACACTTTTGAAATCTTAAATTGAAGAGTGAAGAACATAAAAAGTTAGTTTGCTGTTTTTTTTTCTGCTACTTTTGATTGAAGGAGATAATGTAGTAGCTGTAAGTAGACTGTATTTGTACCTTTAAAGTATCCAAGAAGCCAAATGTTTTGAATTGACAGTTCAAATTTTGCCCCCTACGAGCTCCTAGGGGGGACAACAATTTTGCGCTTCGCGCATATTTACCCCCCTCCCTAGATTGTTTTCTGTGTACGCCCTTGGATCGTACACTATCATGCTGTACAAACATTGTTACAAAAAAGTGTACTGCAAGGATTAAAATAGAAAAATCAGTTTTATTTTGTTTAGTTCGCAATTCCAATTGTGATGGAAGAGTTACAAAAGGTAAAAATTAGTTTTTATAAAAACTTGATTTTGAAAACGGAAGAATTGATTATTTGATTGATTGATTTGAATCTCGGGCAAGATAAGACATCACATGAAGTTCACTTTGTCGTTTGATCATTTGATCAATAAAAATCTTAATCTTACTTAAGGGGAAAATTTAAAACATTCAAAGATTATTTTGCGTTCAGTGATAACATATAAACTTGGTTTATATTATCAATGATCACATGCACACCTGGTAAACATGATCAATGATCACATACAGACCTAGTAAATATGATCAATGATCACATGCAGACCTGGTAAATATGATCAATGTGCCGTGGATTTGTTTGTGCAGAATACAAATTCTGATTTCTCAGTGTTCTCGTGCCATACGCAGGAGGTCTGAATTGCGTAAGATCACATGGATCACGTAGTAGCGTAGGATCACGTGAAGGATCACCGACTGGGTGTAGGATCCTGAATGATGAGTGAGGGAAGGTGTTCTGTAAACAGGTTGCGGGAGGATAAACTGAGCCTGGTTTGGACCTAGAGATGGTTTGGAGATTGGTTAGAACTCCTCCCGGAGAAACTAATCCGTCCGGAGAGGTTGGAGAGAGAAGAGGACGGAGAGAAGGTTGACCGGGAGCAGATTCATATCTTGGACTAGCTTCGTAAAGGTCAGGAACCTGAAAATATTAAAATAAAGAAAAAATTCCCGCATTTTTTCACGATTTTAAAGTTGTTCTTAAAGAGGGGTACTGGTACGTAGAAAATGAGTGAGATGACTTTAAAGGGGCTATTGAAGTAAATTCAATTGATCCCAATTAAAGACTATTATACCCTAGAAACATTTTCTGGGAAAAGATTAAATTTTACTTTACTGTCTCTGCAGCATACCCATTGTTAAATGGAGGGTCAATTAAAATTAAGTCTAAAGTCCTTTTAAGGTGGGTTTTACCAAGTATGTTTTTATCTATATGTTCCAAGCTATATATATTTTAACTTCATATCTAACTCAAAAGCTTTGCATGGCTGTCAATTTGGGAGTTTTTGAAAATTTAAATTATCGCTTAAAACATTAGAAAAGTAAAGGAATTAAGTTTTAGTCGCACACTTTATTCTGCTAATCTTTATCTTTGCAGCCCGATGTCGTAGACCTTTGATATTTCAAATTACAAATTTGGGTAGATCAATTAGTATAAGTTTGAAATTTATAATGTTTACACCATCGGATTGCAAAGATATATGGATAAGAAAATTATAAAACATGAATTTCGTTTCCTAGTCTGAAAATAAACAATCTTAACTGTTGTTAAAAAGACTAGAATTTTCTAGATGAGAAACTATTTTGTAGATTAAAAAACTGTGGAGATTTTATCAAACCGTTGGAAGATTGGAATTTATAAGAAAATAGGAAGAACTGTCAAAAACTTTTCCTTGAACAAATCTGAAACCCCAAGATATTGAAAATTTAAAAGATATTTCTTTAAAAGTTTAAACTGAACTTGACGTTGTCCTTATCCTTACATTTCCTCTTATTCTGACCATATTCAAATTTCTGGGTTTAGTCTAAAATTTAATCCGGAAACCAATTCATTTTTTAAATTTATCCCCGAATATTATTAATTCCTTTAAATGGACTTTTTTAGTAGATATAATTGACGTAATGATTTCAAAACAGTTTTAACATGAAAATAATAGAATCAACACAACTAAACATGTTTTTTGTTAAACATAAATTCTATTAATTGCTAGTTTGAAAATTTCTACGCAAAAGTCGATCTAACAAATGCTTAGATTTATTGACATACACGACGACATCTTGGATTCTTGGATAGATTACCATTAAACAGTTGCATGTTCTGAACCGGTCCAAGGATAGATTACTTGCATGTTCTGAACCGGTCCAAGGATAGATTACTATTAAACAGTTGCATGTTCTGAACCGGTCCAAGGATAGATTACCATTAAACAGTTGCATGTTCTGAACCGGTCCAAGGATAGATTACCATTAAACAGTTGAATGTTCTGAACCGGTCCAAGGATAGATTACCATTAAACAGTTGCATGTTCTGAACCGGTTCAAGAATGCCGGTCTAGTCTTTAACATACCAGCCCGTCTAGTGTACCCAGTATGTGGTTTGTGCAGCAGAATTAGGAAGGCTGAATAATAGTGAATTGTTATAAATCATTAATAGTACTTTTTAATTAAAGCACTAAGGCAGCCTAACACTAAAGCCTGGGTTGACTATGCGGACTGGTACAAGCTAATATAGGATTAAACAAGAAAAGGAAATCCTTGTACTGGTAGTTCTACCTGATATAGAACTGAGTTGAATGAATGTAGAGTAGAAGGATAGGATTGTAGAGTAGTGGATTGTGATATCCCTGTATCTCCTCTTTCCGGCAGATTGAATTTTACCTAAAAGAAAATCTAATTATTTCTCCGACTTAAAAATAGAAAATTTACAAACCTAAAACTTTGAAAATACACATCATACGCATTTAAACGTTAAAACATGTTTCCAAGAGTCAGAATTACCCAACACTTTCTTTAAACATGTAACCTTCGCGTTTTTATCAGAAAAGCCCAAAAGGGACTGATTACTCTCCTAAAGGAACTGATTACTCTCCTAAAGGAACTGATTACTCTCCTAAAGGAACTGATTACTCTCCTAAAGGGACTGATTACTCTCCTAAAGGAACTGATTACTCTCCTAAAGGAACTGAGTGATCACTCTCTAAATTGTTAGACCTTTAATATTATAAATTATGATTTATCTCTGCTAGATTAAATGGACTGAGTTTTAAATATAAAAGGTTTACACCATTAGGATGCAAAGATATGGGAATTTAAAAATCAGATTTTGATGCGACTGTTGTTGAATTGTTTTGTAGGTATTTTTAGATAAACAACTCATATCTAAATATGTTATTTTTTCCCCTTTGGTACAGGCTTTTTATAATTGCAAGTTTTGCGCAATAAAAACAACAAATATATATTTTATTCTTGAAAGTTTTCATGTTAGATGACATAAAGTTGGACCGGGAGGAAAATATTTTCCAAAATAAAAACTGATTTGACAAATCAAAATAGATTTAGTTTCTTCGTCCAGATCTAATTTCATTGCAAACACTTAATCTCATATTATTGTCAGATCAAATTATTTAATTTGTCTTCACAAAACAAAGTTTTTTTTTCCAAAATTGGTTTTATTTACTTATTTATTTGGTTTTACTTAAAAAATATGCTACTTTATTAAGAACCTGAAACCCCAAAAATCTGATGGGTTAAGTTATGTTAAAAACTTTAATATCTTATTTATTCTTGATCGGCCTCAGGTCCCTGTAATCCAAACAATTTAAAAATTCAGCATCAAATATTTGTAAATATATTTATAAATAAATCAGTTTACCTTCTCCCAGAATTTGTGTTCCCCCCAGTTTAACAAGGTGGCAGAGTTCACAATACATCTGAAAATATAATTGTAAAAATATTAAAAACATGGAACATAGAAAAAACATAGACCAGAGACAAACATGGACCAGAGACAAACAGGGACCAGAGACAAACAGGGACCAGAGACAAACATGGACCAGAGACAAACATGGACCAGAGACAAACATGGACCAGAGACAAACATGGACGACAAACATGACCCAAAGACAAACATGGACCAGAGACAAACATGGACCAGAGACAAACAGGGACCAGAGACAAACATGGACCAGAGACAAACATGGACCAGAGACAAACATGGACCAGAGTCAAACATGGACCAGAGACAAACATGGACGACAAACATGACCCAAAGACAAACATGGACGACAAACATGAACCAAAGACAAACATGGACCAGAGACAAACATGGACCAGAGACAAACATGAACCAGAGACAAACGTGGAGCATAGAAAAAACATGGACCAGAGACAATCATGAACCAAAGACAAACAGGGACCTGAGACAAACATGGACCAAAGACAAACATGGACCAGAGACAAACATAGACCTGAGACAAACATGGACCAGAGACAAACATGGATCAAAGACAATCATGGACCAGAGACAAACATGGAACATAGAAAAAACATGAACCAGAGACAAACATGGACCAAAACAAGTATGGACCAAAGACAAACATGGACCAAAGACAAACATGGACCAAAGACAAACATGGACCAAAGACAAGCATGAACCAAAGACAAACATGGACCAAAAGACAAACATGAACCAAAGACAAACATGAACCAAAGACAAACATGGACCAAAGACAAACATGGACCAAAGACAAACATGGACCAAAGACAAACATGGACCAGAGACAACCATGGACCAGAGAAAAACATGGAACTGAGAAAAATATTGTCCAGAGACCAAGATTGAATTAATCTGAACAATTCTACAGGCAAGCTTGGAACAAAACAAACGTTAATTTTTTTTTAAAATTAAAAATATCTAAATTTTGTTTTCTTTTACAAACCTAAGTTCTGGATCGAGATCTGATAGTTTGATTTCTCCGAGCAAAATTACAATAAGTTTCTTCCCTAAACTTCGGAGAGACTGGAGAACTCCACTCTTAAAATCATATCGACTCCACTCCTAGAAGTAACAAGAAGTTTGTTTTAATTACTTACTTTAATTATTTATCTTGCGTAAAAAAATCAGGGTTGTTTGCGATGTATTGTACAGTGCACAAATTTACAGTGCACAAATTTACTATGTATTGTACAGTGCACAATCAGCACTTAAAACTTATATATAGTTGGACCAAAAAAAACTGTGAAAAATGAAGACGACATTTATGTGATCTTTTACATACTTGAAATTGTTAACTTATGCATAGTTTTGCAAATAGTTTTACCAGTATAAGACTATCAAATATATAAAGAGAAATGGGTCTGCGTACACTGCACAATTGACTATTTAAATGATGAACTTGAGTCTGGTTCAGTATTATGGTCTCCGCTATATACAGGGTCAGAGACGACTGTACATACTTTATACTGTCTGTTTCTTAATATTCATATGATTCCCTGCGACTGTACATACTTTATACTGTCTGTTTCATAATATTCTCATGATTCCCTGCTACTATACATACTATATACTGCCTGTTTCCTTATATTCATATGATTCCCTGCTACTATAAACTACTTCCCTACTTTGCCAAATCATTGAATAAGCCATTATAGACCACATTCGAGGCACAAGACTTAATTTAAACTTGGAATCGTCAAACTTGAAGCATTACAAGTCGTCTTCACAGTCTCATCCTTTGTGGGTAAACCTGTATATATATATATATAGCTTTATTATATAGATTTTAATGTACAGGATGTCCCACGAAACATAGCAGTTGGTAATTAGTTTT
>NW_019396494.1:0-25858 GCF_000591075.1 Eurytemora carolleeae
GGAAGGGAATGGTAAGGAAGAGGAGGGGGGAGAGATGGTAAAGGGAAGGGATGTAATTATATAGAAATTGTTCATGCTTCATGATTTTCTACCACCGCTTTACGTACACTGTACAATATAATACTAAGCAAATCTGTACTATCTAGTGTGCAGTGGAGTACTGTACTTTTTACAAACCTTTGTTTTATATGGTTGCTAACATAAATTATACACTCTCCACTAAACCCCACCATTTCTTCGGTAAGAGTGCTAAAAATCATTACACTACACACATAAAGCTTATTTGAGGGTGTATAGCATATATTAATAACAATACAGATAGATGTGGTCTTTTCAAGATTTAGTGATTTTTCGTTCACAATAACCTTGAGGCAGAAGTCTAAAGGAGTTACGTGCAAGCCGCGATGAATGCCAAGACATAGAGAGCATGCCCGTAACTTCTTTGGGCTTTTATCTCAGGGTTATTGTGAACGAAAACCCCCTAAATTTTGAAAAGACGACATCTAGTGCTCTATATATATTGTTATTAATCTATGGTGTATAGTGTATTTGTATAAAACATAAAATAAAAATACAAAACCCCCAAAAAATAAGTACAAGTCTTTTCCTAAATCAAAAAACGGTTTTTTATTCAGATACAATAAACAGCTGTTATTTACTATTAATAATATAGCGTACATATATAGCGTATGATTTAAGCGACTTTTTTCACACTTATATTGTAAAAAATTTCACCCAAATAGGAATAAGCAAAACATTTTTCTAAACTAATTGTTTATTTCAGATTGGAGAGTTTGTTGTCGAATCAATGCAGAAAACTTTTAGCTGCAAACTTTGGACTTCTCTAATTCATTTGTATACACCCTCTGGACTTTGGGACTTCATTTGTATATACTGTCTGGACTTTGGGACTTTATTTGTATACACCCTCTAGACTTTTGAACTTCATTTGTTTATATCCGTTGTACTTTGGGACTTTATTTGCATACACTCTCTGAACTTTGGGACTTTATTTGTATATACCCTCTCGATTTTGGGACTTCATTTGTATATACTCTCTGGACTTTGGGAATTCATTTGTATAATTGACTTTAAAATTTTTAAATTTGGTATGCTTTGAGTTTCATTGAACTGTACAAGGTAGAAGAAGAAGCAGGATCAGTTTAGTAAGGAAAGGACAATATCCATAGAAAGCTCCCCCCTCCCCTCCCCCTATACAGTGTTCTAAGTAGCCTGATCCTTTTCAACAATTTAGTCGATAAGGTATCGTGCTTGGCTTGCCGCCGTAAAAACCAGCTGACGTCAGATTCCGGCCTTGGCGGCCTCAGTTTTACAGAGGCCGTCCTCATGGTTCCTCGAGCTCATGGCTACATTGGGCTCATCCTCCGGGGGAGATCCGCTCAAATTCCAGAGTAGAGAATTTTCAGTAAGCTCATTCACACATATACAGGGATACTCATAATAGTGAACAAAGGCTGATAAAGTGGTCACTAGAAATTTGTGGAAAGATTGTTGTTTTTCCTTCTTTCTTTCTTTTAATCATGAGAGGCCGCCAGTTTAGTCAAATTCTAATAAACCTGCATATTGCAGGTTTATACTTCTTGGAAAATAGATATCAAATTTGGTATATCTTGGTTTTTTACAATTTGTTACAAAACTAGAAACGTAAAAGATGTTTTTGAATTTACTAGTCTTTTAGCGGTTAGCATCCAATCAGAATGAGCTTTATATCCATTGAAATCTTAACTAGGAAGCATGGTAAAAGATAGATATGATTCATTCAACTAGAACGGATGGAGTCTATTAAAGTAGGATATTAAATTAGGACTAAATCCAAAGAACTAAGCGAATTGAATCCAAAATAACATTTTAAAAAAAAACGAAAATCATGGAATTGTATGTCGCTAGAAAGAATGGAATAGATGGATGGCTAGATCGGAATCCATTACAGTAGGAAATTGAACTAGGAATCTATGAAACTATAAAGAATGGAATGTATGAAACTAGGACTCACGTTATCCATAAAATTATAAAGAATGGAATCTATGAAACTAAAATTAATGTAATCTATGAAACTATAAAGAATGGAATCTATGAAACAAAGAATTGAATCTAGAAGACTATAAAGAATGCAATCTATGAAACAAAGAATGGAATCTAGAAGACTATAAAGAATGGAATCTAGAAGACTATAAAGAATGGAATCTAGAAGACTATAAAGAATGATATCTTTATAATTTTAAAGAATGGAATCTATAAAACTAGGTCGAAGAGATAAATCAATGTTGAACTTTTCAATTCTGGAAATCTTTCGCCTCCTTCCAAAGTACAGTACTGGCTTTCTATTTTTCTCTTGGTTAAGATGATTTCAACGTTTTCTAAGAGCAGGGGCGCAACGGAGGGGGAAGGGGGAGGTTGCCCTCCTCAACCCCCTTAGAAAGTTTAAAACATTAAAACATTACAGGACTGTCCTGAAAAGTATCTCAAATTTAAATTCAAATAGAAATTAAATCATTTGTTAAAGACTATTTTTTTCAGAACCCGATGTCGAAGAACAGAAACCAAGAATATTTGAGATTGAAAGTGATTTTCATCCAGCTGAACCCGTGATAGCCTGTGTAAAAAGGTTTAAATGAAAATGTAATAAATAAGAGGTTCAACAGTTCTCCAGATCTAAAACTCTTCTCCGAAACCTGCTCCATATTTCCATTTTAGTCCTGACCCTACTCCATGTTTCCATTTTACTCCTGAACCTACTCAAGGTTCATAATCTACTCCTGAACCTACTAAAGGTTCATAATCTTCTCCTGAACCTACTACAGTTCATAATCTACTCCTGAACCTACTCAAGGCTCATAATCTAATCCTGCACCTACTCCAGTTCATAATTTACTCCTGAACCTACTCCAGGTTTATAGTTTACTCCTGCACCTACTCCAGTTTATAATCTACTCCTGAACCTACTCCAGGTTTATAACTTACTCTTGCACCTACTCCAGTTCATAATTTACTCTTGAACATACTCCAAGTCTCTACTCTCCTTGGCACTGGAAGAATTCACAGTTATAAATGTATCGTGGATTCCCTGGTGCCATCGTAAGTGGAGACTGCAATCCCCAAAAGAGACCTCAATGACTGATTGGAGATTTCAACAACGGGCGGACATTGAGAAATTCAATGTTAAAACTAGGCTTCCTAAGAGATTTGTATTGAAAGAAACAAGGAAACAGAAAATCATTGAACTTTTTAAGAGAAGGGGTTGGGGACATGATATATTTTTGTCTTATAAAAGGTAGCTACATTTTTTCTCCTCCCTGTGCACGGTGTTGTGGTATGTGTTTGTCTACTGTCTCATATGTTCATAGCATTGAATTTATGGCGTGTAGTTATATATAGCTAATTATCCTACTGCTTGCAATTTATATTAATTCATTGCTTTTTACATTGGAAATGTAATTCAAGCTCTATTGTTCCGTTCTTAATTTATAAACGTGTATATATATCTACATGTGTATATAGATACATGTAGATATAGATACATGTATAGATAGATACATGTAGATATAGATACATGTATAAATAAATACATGTATATATAGATATGGATGAATACATAGATACATATATATAGATACACGTATATTTAGATACAGGTATATATACTACATGTACGTATATAAAAATCAAAATGTCCATAGTCTAAGAAGGACAAAACTATTCCCGCAAACCGTTTTATGCCAAGAAAATTCTTATGTTACTTTAACCTTACCCTACCCTCATTTCTACGTCACCCCCTTCCCCTCCTACTTCTGCCTTCTCCCTCTTCTTCCTTCTCCCTCCTGCCCCCCCCCCCACACTGCGGAATTGTAGTTGAAATGTTGAAAGGTTGTGGTGAAGGTAGTTTACTGTAAAACTAACAGCTGTCGAAGTAACCACTGCATTAATATAAATTAAAACATTGTTTTTGCGCAAAATCTCTGCCAAGAACCCCCCCCCCTCATCCTCATGAAAAGTTCGATTTTCATTTAGCCAAGAAATTTCAATTCCTATTGCTCTTAACCAACTAAATGTTGTATTATAAATCTCACTCGAGTACTCCACTACTCATCCTGAAAAAATGATCCTTATAAGGGATTGTTCACCAAGTAGAAAAGAGACAGAGAAGTTTAATTTTTCATATTTCACCTCATCATAAAAAATAAATAATCCCCCCCCCACCCGAGTAATTATTAAAATCATACACCCCTGATATCCAACCCTATTTTCAGAATCAGCCAGCCACAACCAAACCCCAATACTTTACTGTGATCAGAGGGAGGGGGGAGGGGGGTAGCTCCCTCTATACCTGGATATATATAGTATAACAGGCTTGAAGTCAATACTGAAGCCAGGAATCTTTAAATATTAATGACCCTTGCTTCATATGCATGATATGTATGTATATAGCTACTATCATAATACACGTCAAAAAAACAGTAAAAAGTATAAATATCTGTGGTCAAATTCTGAAAGTTGACAAAAAAATAAAAATCTTTCTTAACACTGAGTTATCTCTAGCTTAAAATTGAGATTTTATATTTATTCCGTTTAAACTTAAATATTTACAGTTTAATTATCTCTTTTTTCTTTCTTTCTTAATAATTTTTACATTTTTATTTTCTTTAAGTTTTTTAAAGTTTTCTTTTTATTTTTACTAGGGTTTCAGGCCATCTAGCCATTTCAATTGTGATTTTTTTTCTTTTATTCATTGCAAAACAAAAACAAAAAAGTTGCGATTTTATAAAAACATTTCTTGGATTTTTAAAGTGGAAATAGAATTTTGTTGGAGGCAAATTTTTAAATTATGATCACCTATAAACCTTTTCTGGGGACATGTAAAGTCATACACAAAATTAGGGCCAGATTGTTCAGCCGTTTTTATGTTTATTGGATATAAACAAACAAACAGAATAGCAAAGTATTTACATAGATGCAATGGTGTAAAGTTAAATTGAATATTACATTTTCAAGAAATTATATTGTCATTTTTTTTATTGTCCAATTGTAACCCTTATAATAAGCATAGCTATACTTAATACTTATACCTTTAGTAAGAAATAAGTAATTTAGGACTTTCTATAAAATATTTAATTTGTTTTATTTATTTATTTTTCATGTCAAAACAATCATGTAGGGAATTTTATTTTGGAAAACATTGCAGGGATGTATATTTCCCTGAAAAATCTTCCCCTCTTTTGAAAATCATTTTCCCCCCCCAGAATTTAGGTATGGTTATTTTTAGGGTTTTATTTGGTGAATTGGGAAAAATAAACTATTTTTAGGGGCAAATAAATAAAGTTTTGAGTAATAAAACAAATTTCCAATTTTTCATTTTTTCCCCAAGATCTCTTAAAATCTCCCCCCCCCCAGGGAGGGGGAAGGGGATTAATTCTTAACAATATACACCCCTGAAAACATATTACAGGTTCTGATAGTAGCCTAGTGGGGGAATTTCCCCTCCTTTCGTTAAATTATTCACCCCTCCTCGCATTATTTTCCCTATATGTTCTGACAGTACCTAGTCCCTAAGGACTATCTTTATTGCTTTAAACTAAATATTAATTTAGAAGATGGGCGCGAAGCGCCCTCTAAGGCTAGAAAGAAGGGCGCGAAGCGCCTTGAATTTCTAGTTCCTTAAATTATTCACCCCTCCCCGCATTATTTTCCCTATATGTTCTGACAGTACCTAGTCCCTAAGGACTATCTTTATTGCTTTAAACTAAATATTAATTTATAGTTTAGGGTTGGTTGGTGATGGTTCGGGGGGGAGGGGAATATTGGGGGACTTTGTGGGCCATAGTTCGGTTCAATTACACTTATTAACTTATTAAAATAAAGGAGGGTATATACTATATAGAGGTGGTATGTGAGGTTGTGGAAGGAAGTTCTATTAATATTTAAGTTTTTCGATACACCTGATACACGTGCACCCACCATGACCAGTTCAATTATCTTCTAAATTATAAATCAAGCTTGTACAAAATTGCCCAAATTATCATTTTACAGAAGACAGTCAACCCAGCCGCCATGATATGATTCAGCTGTTTAGTTTCCATGTTTCCGTTTTGATACAAATGCCGCACCTTGTTATAAAACTAACACCTGCTCTGCCAATGAAGACGAAACAAAGACGATATATTTTACGCCCTGTTGTCGAGTTCTCTCAGTTCTCTGTCTGTTTAGTGGCTAAAGGGAAGTCAGCATAACCTTATTTATTTTCAATTAAAATATTGTGAAGATTATATGGTTAATCACTGGAGTTTAGGCCGCAAACAATGGTTTCAATATTACGCTTCATCTTTAATACACTAAACAGTCAAGAGCGTTGGGATTATTTAACAATATGGCTAAATAGCTCTACAGAACTAGTACATTAAGTTTTTAAAATAAAATCTGTTTTCATATTTTTTTATATTATTTATCTGCTTAGTATGGATATATTATAAATTCGTTTTACTTTGTAATTTAAGCTTAAAATTTAATATAAAAGGATGACTTAAAGTCATTGACTTTTTAACTTCTTAATGAAACTATTTGATTTTTCATTGTGATTTCAGTAAATCCATCTTGAACAGATTGGTTTTATACTTATTATAATCCTGAGGAATACCTGTTTGTAATCTTGAAATCTATTAATTGCATGGCATTAATTAAAATTTAAGATTCGGTAAAAATTGTAAAATTATAAGATAAACATAAAATGATATTTATGATGATTATATTAATGTTGCAAAGTTTACTTTTTAAACAAAGAATTGTTTTTTGTTAAAGTAAAAAATAAATTACTTATTTATTTACTCACTTATGCATCAATAATAAGACTTTGAAGTATTTTATCATGCCTAACGATGTGGCCCTAAAGAAAAAAGTTATGAAGCACTTTTTTAGATTCCGTTTTTAAAGAGAGTTTTTCACAATTCTGATTGATTTTTGCGTCAGACAGTCATGTTTATTATGATGTGCACTCACTCATACATTCTAAATTCTAAAATCTAAAATCTAAACTAACTTTATGCAAAAAATACTAATTGCTTTTAATTTGCTGGACTATGGAATGTTTAGTAAATATCGGGTCATCCACAAAGGATGAGACTTCAGAGACGACTGTACGGAATGTATTAAGTCTTTTTTCTTAAATTCCTAGATGCCCTGTTCTTGCACGCTTTTCTATCTTTGCCAGATCATTTCATGTATCTTCAAAACGCTTTAAAAGCACAATGTACTAATCAAACCTTTATTTCTTCATATATAAGGATCTTTAGGTCGTTATGAAAATCTCATTCTTTATGGGTAACTCTGAATTAAATTTATTGATAAGGAAATGGCTCTAATTTTTTTAATTCTTATATCTTTTTATATGTCGGAGAGACCCTAGATATTAAAACTATGAATTCTGTCAAATAATCTAAGTTTGAAATATCAAAGGTTTACACCATCAGGTTGGAGAAATATAGGGATTAGAAAACTGGAGTTTGTTGCGAAGACTATTAATTTATGATATTTCACCTTGTCGAGATAGTCTATAGTAAAATTATCCCAAATACCTCAAACCTATACTTTTAAAACCAATAAATGTTTTATCAACAAAATATTGAAAATCACCCGAATAGATTTTGATCAACTCTATACTAAGTTGTTAAGTTGTTTATTGTTAAAGAATTGAATGAAAATTGTATCAATTACTTCTTGATATCTTTTCCACGAAACAAATAAAAAATTTGACTAATTGAATTAAATTGAACGCAAAGGAAATAAAATGTTGAAATAACCCAATCTACTCCTTTATTCGTTTCGTTGTGATTACATTAAATAGGTTTAGCTGAAGGAGAGAGGGTAGAGGGGGGGGGGAGTAGATTTAAAGAATCATTTTGAGTTAAAACGAAGGTTTGTTGTCGCTAAGGAACAAGATTCTGACGATGAACAGATAGACAAGGAATAACCCTCAAATCAAAATCGATAATGCAGAAAACTCTTTATTTCCTAAAAAAAAAATGAAATGAATAATGATAAATAATTATTACAATGGTTTACAAATTTATAATGAAAAGATTCTTACGATCTATTTGCTTATTTGTGGGTTAACAGTCGAAAAGTCCGAAGACGCTTTTTATACATTAAAACTTCTGAAAAGATTAACAATTAAATGTTGATGAAGGTCACTAATTCTTTAAATGAAAATATTCTTGTTTAACTTTGAAATGGTTCACAATTAATAAACGTTTATACTCCGTTGTCGGAGAACAAAGAAGAAAAGCGGGCTGAAATTATTTGGTTTGGTTTCTCGTCTCAAAGAGGAGCCTTTAAGTTGAAGACGACATTACATAGAGGGGGGGGGGTCTTAATGTTAATGGTTGACAAGGTTATAAAACCAATTTACAAAACTAGCATTTAGACTATAGTGCATAAAAACATAGAAGCATAGTTGTTTAACAGATATTTATTTTAGTTACTTTTCAACCAGAGTTTTAAGAGTAGAGTGGAGGTTTCAGAATAAAGCAGAGGTTTCAGAGTAGATCAAAGGTTTCAGAGTACAGTGATAACCAGAAAACATTGGAATAGGAAGATGATAATAAGGCAAAATTAAGTGTATTTGACATTGTTACAAAGCAAATAGTTTTACTAGTAACTTTTATAATCACTTATTAAGTTAAATTAGTCTGTTTACATTGCACAATTGATATTTTTCATGTTCATTGGACTATTTGAAGTCATATTTTGGGCCAAAAGAAGAAGAAGGGGGTTCAGAGTAGAAAGAAGAGATTTCAGAATATAGAGAATTGAGTGTCAGAGTAGAGATCGGGTTTCGAGAAAAGAAGGGGTTTCAGAGTAGAGAAGGGGTTTATGAGTTTAGAGAAGAGATTTCAGGGTGTAGATAATTGGGTTTCAGAGTATAGAAGGGGGTTCAGAGTAGAGAAGGGGTTTATGAGTATAGAGAAGAGATTTCAGAGTATAGAGAATTGGGTTTCAGAGTATAGAAGGGGGTTCAGAGTAGAGAAGGGGTTTATGAGTAGAAAGAAGAGATTTCAGAGCATATAGAATTGGGTTTCAGAGTAGAGATCGGGTTTCGAGAAAAGAAGGGGTTTCAGAGTAGAGAAGGGGCGAGTAAAGAGAAGAGATTTCAGAGTATAGAGAATTGGGTTTCAGAGTATAAAAGGGGGTTCAGAGTAGAGAAGAGGTTTCAGAGCAGAACAATTTTTAATTTCTCTGTTTATAAGAAACATGTAGATTGGTTTTAAAATTACTTCTAATCCCACCATTTCTTATTTTACAGGGTAGTTATAGTTTAGTGATAATAGACTTGGGTCATTTTTGCAAAAGTAGTCTTTAAATCTGTTCAGGTGCAACTTTTCAGACCCATAAAACTGAGGAACCGGACAGTGGTCGTTATTTCAAAATATGATTTAAATAGTTCTATTGTGCCATGTACAGAAACAAACTCGACCAATTTTCTTAATTAGTTTATTTTCAACTTACTGATACTGCTAAGGGTCACCCTCTTGCAAAATCTTTTTTTTTAAGGCAATTGTTTATTAACCCAAAGGTTTTTTGATATGAAGCAAAAATATTTTGCAATATTTGTTTTTACTCTTTATTTTTTATAATTTTGCTATGCATACATACATGGGTATGCTCTCGCCTTCTGAATAATCTGAAATGATTATAATCATATTCATTTGATTACGGATTGATTTGTTTTAAAGACATTTAGACATAAGTTAACAGACATGATTAAATACAATTAAGGAAGATACGATAGAAAATGAAAGATGTAACTTTCGAATTTCAAAAAGCATGCATAAAAAATATTTTTCAAGTTAAAGTTCTGATTCAAAGGAATTTTTCCACAAGCTCCAATTTTCTAATCCCTATATTTGAGCAACCCAATGTTGTAGACCTTAGATATTTCAAACTATGAATTCTGTTTTATAAAATAATCTAAGTTTAAAATGTCAAAGTTTTACATTTTTAGATTACGAAGATATAGGCATGAGAATAATTGATTTTATGGGAAAAAAAACTCAGTTCCTTTACCACCATTCTTATATTCTGTGTCCTTTTTTGAAGTAGCGGACTGAAAGGGTTAAAGTTTGAGAATGGGTGGCCTTAGAGGGTGAAAGTTTGGGAATGGGTGGGCTTAAAACAGGGAATAGGAATAAAGGGAAAGGAAATGGCGCTCGTCTGGCATGAGAAAGCCAGTCGCACTGCTTTGCAGACAAGTTCGATATTCCTTACACACACTCTTTTGGTACAGACACACACACATGACGTTTCCGCCCTGGCTTAAAGTTTTAAAGTTTGGAAATGAGTGGGCTTACAGGGTTAAAGTTTGGAAATGGGTGGGCCTAAAGTGTTAAAGTTTGGAAATGGGTGGGCTTAAAGGGTTAAAGTTTGGAAATGGGTGGGCTTAAAGGGTTAAAGTTTCGAAATGGGAGAGCTTAAAGTTTTTAAGTTTGGAAATGGGTGGGTTTGAAGGGTTAAAATTTGGAAATGGGTGTTGGGGAATGGGCTGGCTTAAAAGATTCAAGATTGGAAATGGGTGTGCATAAAGGATTAAAGTTTGGAAATGGGTGAGTTTAAAGGGTTAAAGTTTGGGAATGGGTGAGTTTAAAGGGTTAAAGTTTGGGAATGGGTGAGTTTAAAGGGTTAAAGTTTGGGAATGAGCTGGCTTAAAGGGTTCAAGATTAGGAATGGGTGGGCTTCAAGAGTTCAAGTTTGTAAATGGTTGAGCTTAAAAGGTTTAAGTTTGGGAAAGGATGGGCTTAAAAAGCTAAAGTTTGGAAATGGTCAGCCGTAAAGGGGTTAAGTTTGGGAATGGGTGGGCTTAAAGGTTCAAGTTTTAGAAAGGGTGGGATTAAAAAGTTAAAGTTTTGCAATGGTTAGTGCTATTAGGGTTAAATTTAGAAAAATGGCGCGAGGAGAGGAGGGCTACAAGGTTCCAAGTAAAGTTTTCTTTCTGAAACGTAATTAAATCATTGTCTATCAGGCATAAATTCGTTAGTCTTCTTTGAAGAAACCTTAATCAAAAATAATCAATTTTCTGGCTGAAAAATAATGATATCTCATGTTCATCCTTGATACAAATGTTTAAAGTGCTCTTTAAAATAACTGTCACATAAAATATATCGTCTACAGTCCCTTTAAGTGCTAGTAGACATGAAGTTTATGTATGTTTGTGTGTAAACCTTGTGAAAAGTTTGTTCGATATTTACCAAATTACGCGATGAGGGGAAACTAGCAATATGCACCGGGGAATCAACCAAGTGTGAAACCGTGAATATTCACTTTATTGTATATATATGTACATGTATTGTTTACACACAGACAGAAGAGAAAGTTAGTATAATCATGATTAGAAAAGGAGGGGCAGAGAGGCTAAAAAGAAACATGGAAATTAATTAAGCCTCAGTATTTGTGTGTACGGGTTACAGGGTTACCCACAAAGTATGAGACTTCAGAGACGACTATAATTTGTTCGGTTTTCTGCAGCTGGAAACTTATTTATTGCTGTTTCATCTCTAGCAAGTGTACTATTGATAGAAAACAACGTTCACCATTAAATTGCTATATTTAACGAGTTTGAGGTCGGTATTAAACTCTCATCCTTTGTGGGTGTTAAATATGTTTAATATTATAATTCATATTTTTATATCAACCAGAAACTGAATTCCGTTTTTGTTTCACCTTGTGTATGCTTTCAAATATATCTATACAAAAATGCATGAATTTACTTATAAAATTGAAGAAAGCATTTTTAATTCAATATATTAAATTGTCAATTAAATATTCTCTTTGTTACGCTAGTGCGTAAAATGTTAAGGATTTAGAAGTAACACCGTGCAATGCATATGTAAATATATAATATATGTAAATGAGAGTAGAGTGTTTAATAAATTTTTTTTTGCAGACAATTTAGTTCAACAAGTGGCAATGATTCAGATTAGTTCACAATGTTCACAAATATTCCTCAGGCATGTTGCCTTCTGATTTCATGTCAGTTTTAGTTTTGTTTGTTTGTGATACAGCGCTTAATTAAAGCTTGAGTAATTAGCAAAAATTTGCACGGAATTTTCCAAGAAAAAAATTCTGATATTTGCACAATTATTTAGATTTCTTAGGATGGATCAATATTCAATACTTCGATTTTCTATGTTTCTATTGGACGAATCAGCATTTTAGTTTTTTTATGAATGTTAAGATTTTTTTTATGTTTTGTTTGGACGTATTCATATTTCAGTTTTTCTATGTTTCCATTTGACGAATCCATATTTCAGGATTTTATATTTCCACAGGACGTATTCATATTTCAATTTCTTATGTTTCTATAATTAATCGAATCAATATTTCAGTTTTTTATGTTTCTATGGTACGTATCCATATTTCAAATATACATTTTTCCATAGGACGTATTTAAATTCTCTCCAACGTAGTCAACAATGCACCATCGTTAACTTAGTAAATGTGGAACCTGGAACCTGGAAACCAGGACCCGGTACTCATGAAACCTCTAACCTAGAACCGGGTACCAGGTTCCAGGTACCAGGAACCTGAAACCTGGAACCCTGAACGTGGAACCTAGAACCTAGAACCTGAAACCTGGAACCTGGAACCTGGAACCTAGAACCTGGAATCTGGAACCTAAAACCTGGAACCTAAAACCTGGAACCTGGAACCCAGAACCATGGAACCTGGAACCTAAAACCTAGAACCCAGAACCTAGAACTTGGAATTGGAACATGGAACCTGGAACCTAGAACCTAAAACCTAGAACATAGAACCTAGAACTTACAACCTGGAACCTGGACCCTGGAACCCTGAACTTGCAACCTGGAATCTGGAACCAAGAACCTAAAACCTAGAACGTAAAGCCTGGAACCTAGAGCCTGGAACCTAGAACCTGGAACCTGGAACCTGGAACCTAGAACCTGGAACCTGGAACCTAGAAACTGAAATCTGGAACCTAAACTCTGGAACCTGGAACCTAGAACCTAAAACATGGAACCTGGAACCTGGAACGTAGAACATAATACATGGAACCTGGAACCTAAAACCTAGAACCTAGAACTTGGAACTGGAACGTGGANACCGCACTTCCTTCAGGGGGGACCGCACTTCCTTCAGGGGGGACCACACTTCCTTCAGGGGTGACTGCACTTCCTTCAGAGGGGACCGCACTTCCTTCAGGGGAGACTGCACTTCTTGCTGGGGTAGTCTCACTTCCTTCAGAGTTGACATCACACCTCTGTTTCTTCTCCTTCTCCTGTTGACGGGTCGAGAAACTCTAGAAAATGAGAAAAATTCTTCTCCATCTTTAGTCCACAGGTTAAGCTTGATATCCAGTCCTAGATCCACTCCTTCCCTATACAACTCCAAGAGTTTATGTGTAATTCTCATTGTTTGTGTTTTAAACTCCCCGCCATAGCAACAGCTAGCTGGGTCAGCTGGTATCAGGCTAGGAGAGAGAGAGTCACAGAGATGTGTTGTTGCTAGCAGGGTTAAAAAAATTAATATTTCGAATATTTTGCATCATCAAAGTGTATAAACCAAAGTCATTGTAAAATGAAATCGTACAAATGATATTATATTATGTAATTGACATATATTTTGTTTGGTAAAATTCCATTTTAAACATAAATAAAGTTCTTATGCCAAATTGTTGTTCTGTGAGCTCGGAAGGGCGGTGTTTGATAAGAATCGAATGCATTCTTATCATGTATACCATCTATACTTTAAATACTGTTAAATGGTGTGGCATTCAGACATAATTAAAGTGTATATAGAAAAGAGAAAAGTTAAACTGTATAGCTTAGAGAAAAGATAAACTGTATAGCATAGAGCAAAGTTAAACTATATAGCATAGAACAAAGTTAAACTGTATAGCATAAAGCAAAGTTAAACTGTATAGCATAGAACAAAGTTAAACTGTGTAGCAGAGAGAAAATTAAACTGTATAGCATAGAGCAAAGTTAAACTGTATAGCATAAAGCAAAGTTGAACTGTATAGCATAGAGCAGAGTTAAACTGTATAACATAGAGCAAAGTAATCTGTATAGCATAGAGCAAAGTTAAACTGTATAACATAGAGCAAAGTTAAACTGTATGAAATAAAGCAAAGTTGAACTGTATAGCATAGAGCAAAGTTAAACTGTATAGCATAGATAAAATTAAACTGTATAACACATTGAGAAAACGTGTATCAGAGAGCATAGAGCAAAGTTAAACTGTATAACACATTGAGAAAACGTGTATCAGAGAGCATAGAGCAAAGTTGAACTGTATAACACATTAAGAAAACGTGTATCAGAGAGCATAGAGCAAAGTTGAACTGTATAACACATTGAGAAAACATGTATCAGAGAGCATAGAGCAAAGTTAAATTGTATACGTAAAGGGTAAAAAGAAAAAAGAAAGTTTGTCATGTTTATCAATAGAAATACCAGTAGGTTTACAGTATAAAAATATTTTATACGCTTATATATAGCTGCATGATTATGATTGTAACTGGATTAATTCTAGACATATGAATATAAATTGTGATAATTTATGCTTTCATTGATTCTAAACTATTATAGAAGTAATTGCATAATAGTTAAAATAAATTAAATATTTAAAAATATAAATTCCAAAGGTAGAATTAATCAAAGTAAATGTATTATACAAACAACCAAATTTAGAGCAAAGGAATTGAGTCTTTGTCACAAACTCAAATTTGCCAATCCCTCTTTTTTACAACCTGTAAACTTTTAATTTTTCGAACCTAGATTATTTCATATAACAGAATTAATAGTTTGAAATATTTAAGATCTACGACATTGAGTTGCAAATATTTGGCATTAGAAAATCAGAGTTTGTGGCAAAGACTCCATTCATTTATGAATTATGAATTATTTTTGGGATATTTCTGGCTTTTGAGCAAAGTAAGACCTAAAAATTTTAAATTGATTTGAGATGGTACGTTCATTAATAATTCAGAATATGGTATTGGGCAGATTTAATAACATCCATTGAACTTTTTAGCGACATTTTTAGAATATTCAAAATTAACCAACAAAAAAATAAATTTCTTCAATTTTTAAAACTTCAAGATACGTACCTGCAAAATATGAGACTTTAATAAATGACGTTATAAGACTTGAAAAAAGCTAAGTATAAAAAACGACAGAAAACAGCAAAAATAGCAGAAAATATTCGTACTCTCTAAAGGTAAAATGTTTTTTAAGAAATAAAAATGGGTGTTTGGATATTTGGATACGGTAGCCTCATGTGGAAAATTGATTTCCCTACAATCAGAAAAATTATTGGGTAATAATAAAATAAAATAATAATAATAAAAATAAGAATAAAAATAATGATAAAAATAGTAATAATAATGATAATTTTATCGATTTAAAATCCAGGTATGTTGAGGGGTAAATTAATAATAACTGCCGGTATGTTAAGGGGTAAATTATATCTAATAATAATATAACTGCAGGTATTTTGAGGGGTAAATTAATAATAACTGCAGGTATGTTGAGGGGTATATTATATCTAATAATAATGTAACTGCAGGTATGTTGAGGGGTATACCCGAACTATGGAGTGGGCTGATGAGGTACATAGAGGAGTACCTGGTCAGGAGTCTAGAACTGCCGCCATTTTCAAGTAGGAACACGACATTATGTTTGAAAAATTTTATGAGGAAGACGACATTTTAGTTTATATATTCAATGAGAAATGTACAATGTAGATATTCTTTGTTAATTGAATACCTGTCATTATTATTTCTTTAATTTTGTCATTTCTTTCCTTCCTAAATAATATCCAAAACTTTTTATTTCTAAGACGACGACATTTATCTGTAAAATCTTGAATTCTTTTGCAACATGTTGACAAAAGAAAAGAAAGATTGGGTTGTGGAGGAGCTAGAAAGTTGTCTTCCGTTTCCGGTTCAAGCAAACCATACCAAATATAAAATAAAGTTTTTTTTAGATCCATGTTGTAAGTTAGTCAGTTTGTTTAAACTCTCGTTATTTAGCATCACTACATTTTGGTGACCCCGACGTGATTTTGTTGCTGTCTCTCTTGCTAACATACCCAAAATCGGTTTCAACCGGGTCCCTGCGTTTTTCAGACACAAACTGGAGATTTTGAGAGCCAGTTTCAGTTCAAATCCGGCTATTTTAATTAGCGACTGACGAGATCCCGGAAGAAGAGGGAAGTGACGTGATTCCGTCAGTAGTCCCTTTGACGAAGGTTTCGGTGAAGCTTCCGACCCTTTGGATCAAATCTCCAGAGGTTTGGTTCATCCAAGCCGAGACTAAGTTTGAAAACAAAACCATTTTGCAAACCAAGTTTATTCACTGTCATGCTGCGTTGCTCCAGGATGTCGTCTGCAGACTCATTGACCTGGTTCCAGCTCCGCCCGCCGCTCTGTGTGAAGTCGCCTCATCCAGATGTACACCATGAGTGACTTTCAGAGGTATCAGGGGTTGCATCCGTACTTATTTTGGACAACCTTGCGTGACTTTCTATAAATCTTCACCCACCATGGTCTAGAGACTGGAATAGTATATTCACGCTAGGTTGCCAAAAATGTTATGAGGAGTCCAGGAGAACTATGAGAGGAAGCATGGGGTGGGGTGGAGAGTGTGTTACACCAGCTCTCATTAGCTCAATGACGCTAAGCATACTATTCCATGACTGGTGTTCGGCGCGTCTAATTTCCGTGTAATAAGATTAAGTTTTTTTTTACAACAGGTCTAAGAATATGAAAGAAAGAGTATGGGGGGTATCTTATGAAATATCTCAGGTTCTATTATTATTATTATTATTATTATTATTATTATTATAATTATTATTATTATTATTATTATTATTATTATTATTATTATTATAATTATTATTATAATTATCATTATCATTATTATTATCATCAATTTTGCAGTAATATTTTAGGATTACTGGGAAAGGGTTCTTGAGGCTAAGGTTGGATACAGGGAGGATAAATTCCAAAATAATTAATAAAAATTCTAAAAAGTACATATTTTAATATTTCCGCGGATTAACAACGGGACACTAAAAACTTGTATTTTTGTAACAATTAGGAAGACATCATACATGGTCGTTTCTCTTTCTTAATAGAAGCTGAATTCTGTCAAATTCCTACCTTGAATATAAAAAATATCAGATTTTTTCTCCTACAGAGGTTTAAAAGGTTATCAAATTGTGATTCTGACAAGAAACTGTTTAAATATCACACGAATTTACGTTAAGAATCCCTTCATTCATAAAAAGACGATGTTGACATATATTTAAAAAGGAAAAAAATTCCGTTCAAAAAGGAAAGATCGTGAAATGCAAAAAAGTACACAAATGAAAAGTTTGTTTGAATCTCTCTAATTTTTTGTTTTTAACCCTCTAGGGAGAGAGGAGGATATGGAGTAGAGGACACAGAGTTTGTTCCATTCGATCCTAACATTAATAATGTTCCAGAGAAGGTTAGTTTAAAAATTAATGCATGCAAGGGTCCACATAATTCCAGTCAATGCAATACAATAGTTTTATCTCAGTTAAAATATAAAGAGTCTAATACCTTCTTTATATGATGCAGAACAAATCTAAATCTTACAAACAAAAATAATTTATCCAATTTTTTTGTTGCATAGATTATTGTGACTCTCTTCCTGGGAGATAAAAATAGTCCTAACTATATGCCTGGAACCATTGACGAACTAGCGCAGCATATTGTTCAGGTACAACAAATTCACTCTTCCATTTGAAAATATTCTGGGCACCCCATAAAAACGAGGGTGGGGAAGGTTGGAGAAGAATAAGAGTAAAGAAGGGTTGACAAACAATAGAGTAGGGTGAAAAAGGATGGAAAAGGACTTGAAAGTGTGGAGAAGGGTTGAAGTGAAGAACGGGTGAGAACGGTTGAGAAGGGTTGCGAAGTGTGAGATGGGTAGATATGGTTGGAAAAGGATAGAAAAGGATGGAAAAGGGTGGGGAAGGGAGAAAAATGATGTGTAGGCTATTCACATTTTTTTAATCGTGAGAAAGTTCTAGGTTTATTAATGTTTATTGGGAACACTTAGGCATGAAATAAATCATTATAGAGGGAAAACACTGAAAATGTGTAAAGTATTCCTATAGTTCATCCTTAATCAAGTGAACTTGTGAGAATACAACTTTTAACTAAATGTTATTTTTCCAATTGAGTTTAAGAGGATTTAGAAAAAGGTTATATTTTTTTCTGCTGAATAGAAGCTATTTATAACTATAAAGTTCAGTGAGAACCAGAAAACTTTAAGATTGGAAGACGACATTGTACATACGTGAATTTGATGTTTTTACAGTGCAAATAGCTTAACAAGAATATTATTAATCACTTATTAAGTCAATCGGGTCTGTTTACACTACACAATAACTATGTATCATGTTCATAGGACTGATTTGTGTCTAAAAGTCGTCTTCCAATTTCAAAGATTTCTGGTTCTCATTGTATATATCTATTATCTAGGCTGTTGGTGCAAGTGGGACTAATTTAGAATATTTGTACTCTACTGCTGAGTCCTTAAGGTTGGTGTGCTATGTACTTAATTCAAGTTTTAATATTCAATACTTTATACTTTTAAAAGATATCGTTTCGTTTTTGCGCAACAAAAAGAATATTTCTTTCAAGACTATGTTATAAAATTTTATAAAATAAGGTTTTTTAATTTCAAAGACCAAAGTTTTATTCGAACTTGGGCCTCTCCTGATTGGCTTGATTTACGATTGCACAGCACGTAAAACTAACTACAGATGCAGGCACATATACAGGGGGGGCAATAGTCCTCTTACCCACCCCCCTCCGGGATTCATGGACAAAGGTTAAACTCAGGTGTAGTAGGTAAAAAATGATCAATTGCACCCATCGGCAAAGGGGCCTCCTTAACAAGAAGCTGAAAATTTTCTTGCCGCTTCCCGCCATTTTTAATTTTTTTATTTACTTTAGTATTTCACTTTCATCTAAAGTCGCCCCCGCCCCAACGTTATAAACAAGTATAGCTATTATAGCTATAATGCAAGGGTTTGGCATGTCTTCTAGCAACCCCCATTAAGGCCAAGGGCAGATAACATTAGGAGAGGAGCGGTTGGAGAGAAAAAAAGAGGACGTAGAACTAATGATAGTCTTCAGGAGAATACTCAGGACTTCAGAGAGTAATTTTACAGAACTATACAAAGGAAAACATTATAATATAAAGAACTTGAATCGGGACTACAATGGGCTACATAGGGGACATGTTGTAGACTTAATATAAAATAATCGCATTTTTAAGGCCAGGGGGGGGGCAAAAATCGCCATTAAGGGGATGAGAGAAAAAATGTCTCGCTTCGCTCGATAACTTGCCCTCCCATGGCTTAAATCCTGTATAAGCGCCTGTACAGCTGGCTGTACTGGAATATTTTCAGTTTAACACCGTAAAATTCCTTATATACTTAAATATTCAAAATACATAGCCCAACAAATAAGTATAAATAGCGAATAACAAAAATTTACATTTAGTGAGTTAAACGCACAGATCAGGTTCAGTTAGATATACATGCAGGGTTGGCGCGTCCATACGTCTGACAAGTTTATACGTGCCGACAACGTTTATGTAATTTATGGGCGAACGAAAATATTTGTATTTTAATAATTACTCTTACTAAGTTCTAGCCAAGCTTCCTCCCAGGAACCACTGGACTGTTTAGATAATCTCCTGCAGGGCGGTCCGCGTCAATGATCCATCTCTGACTACCTGATCTGTGGTAAAAAGGGGTTTTTGTACTTTAAATCTTAAAATATTTGGTTTGAACCAAATTATTTTATTTATCATAGTGCATTTAGTGTTAGAGGCGTAGTTTCAAGTGACTCAATTTAAGAATGAGAACGCCCGATTCACAACTAGCTGTACACAACTAGCTGTACACATCTAGCTGTACACAACTAGCTGTACACAACTAGCTGTACACATCTAGCTGTACACATCTAGCTGTACACAACTAGCTGTACACATCTAGCTGTACACTTTAAACCTTTGTCAGAGGAAAAAATTACTAAGAAACTTGTTTTTCTATAAAAATTGATTATGTTCAATTGGCAAAGAAGGATATTTTAAATTTTCCAAATCAAAAAAAGACTATATCTTCCTTATTGTTTATTAGCAAAAGATTTAAAGGATATAAACTATATAAAAGGAATGTCACTTGAAATTACGTCGACAGTCCCTTTAAGGATGATATTACCACCTGGTGAGACGGATAAGCATATGTTTGATCTTGAAGCAGCATGTTTACTTTTAGGATGATATTACCACCTGGTGAGACGGATAAGCATATGTTTGATCTTGAAGCAGCATGTTTAAAGCTTGAAAAACTCTCCAAGGCCGCTGATTCAGTGAAGGACTCTGCAGTGGTACTTGGTAGGTTTTCAATTTATTTAAATACAAATTTTCTATAGGTTTAAACAACTTAAAGAGACTTTGGACGTAATTTTGAGTGACCCTTTTATTTATAAAGTTGCTTGTCCAATTAACAGCTGCGACCTGTAACCTTTTGCCTATTCAGGAATAAATGAAATTTCTTTTTTTTCTCTTTGAAAACTGATTTCTTTGTTAAAATGACGTGCGTATTTATCATAGAATAATAACAATATTTTCCTTATTGTTGGTTTACAGGTAACTGCCTCTCTTAAAATGGGATTCGTTTGAATTACGTCTTCAAAGTTGTGTCCCATTCAGGAGGATAAGCAGAACAAAATATTAATATTAATCAAAAAAGGAATAGAGTCTTTGCCACAAACTCTGCTTTTCTAAACGTTATATCTTTGGATTCCAATGTCGTAGACCTTAGATATTTCAAACTATGAATTATGTTAGATCAAATAATATAAGTTTGAAATATCAAAGATTTACGACATTGGGTTCCAAAGATATAGGGATTATAAAATTCAGAGTTTGTGGCAAAAACTCAAATCCTTTGCTTTAGATAGATCAGTCAAATTTTTGTTTCAATCCAATATTTCCGTAATGACAAAACGAGACTCAAATAAACCATCCCCTTTTATAGTTCTAGTGAGTTCAATCTAAGCAATTGAGGTGTTATGAGATATGTTTTTTTAATGGTAAATCATTGTTTTTAACTGAATTAGAAAGTACAATTTAAATAACATTCCCTTATAGTTTTAAAAACAACAATGTTTCTTACAGAATTATTTCATAAAAAAGTTATTTACAAAATTAATGAAATTGACTGTTTAGAAGAGAAGTATGAGAAACGAAGAGAACTACTGTTGAAGATATACAGAGCTACTGATAGAGATATGAATAGACAAATGAGTATTGCAGAATTCTACAATCTAGCAGGTTTAATGGAAATACTGATATTTAAATGTTATTAACGTAATCTTCATTTGTATCTATAAAGCTATTGAAACGTTCAAGTGCTTTCTAAATAAAGATTCCATTGATTTCCTTTTTATCATCAGTATTTGCGTGTATTTTGTTTTGTTCTCCTAAAATATCGATAGTTTCTCACTTTTTATACAGTTTTTTCTTTGCCAATCATAACCAAACATCAAAATATATCCATCCAATAGAAAGGTAAATTCTTAAAAAAATAAATCTTGAAAAAGCTGAGGGAACTCCTAAGGGACAAAAGCTTAAAATGATGAAGAAGAGTTGGCCCAAACTGAAATTCATAATTTTTTGAAGGATTTAGTTATTGCCGAAGTTTTTCTTTTAAAGATGTCTTTATTGTAGTTTAGTTCTCAACTCTTTCAGCAATGTTTGCCCATAATATACATTAATAAATTTACGGTTTTGTTAAACAATACATTGACAGCATAATAAAGACTTATCACAAATTCCAATTTTCTAATCCATTTATCTTTGCAAAATAATGTTTGTAGATCTTAGATATTTCGATTTATGAGGTCTGTTAAATCAAACGGACAGTTTGTAATATGGAAGGTTTACACCATCAGTTCGCAAAGATATAAGAATTATAAAATTAGAGTTAGTTCCATTCAAATATAACTTCAGTGAATAAGTTGAATCTGCCGGAAAGTTATGAGTCTGTTAAGAAGAAGTTCGACGAGATTGATGTCAACAAGGACGGGAAGCTCTCTACAAAGGAGTTTATTGATTACTTCCTTGGACAACTTCAGGAGAATGACAAGCAGTTTAAGGTTAGTGAGGGAGGGGGTGCAGAGTAACCATGAGCCCTACAAAATAACCTCCGGTGACTCCTGATTCGCAGAATGGTCAGTTTTCTTTTAGTGTTATTGACTGAAAGTGATAAAACATTAAGTTAGTTCGTTTTTCGCCGCTGTATTTTCTTTTGGGGTCAAAATTTGGTGTAAGGAAAGCAAATGTTTTTAAAACTGTTTATTGTAAACATTTGCTTTTCTTACGCACCATGCCAAATTTTGACTCTAAAAGAAAAAAATGATCCAAAAACGAACGAGTTATAACGATCGCTTTGGATCGTTTTCCATTAGGATAAAATATTGAAAAGTTTAATTTAAGTAAACTTTAACAGAATACAGTTTTAAAATCTTAAAACGTTCATTAAAAATTAACAACATTAGACTTGAGTTCAAGATAGGTCTAAGCACTGTTATTTTGTAACGATATCTTTTCTAAATAACGAACGGAATATCCCGTCAAAGAACACATTGTTAAGAGAACGCAGTTATAACCAAATCTTTTAGAAATTTGAACAATCATAAATTCGTTAACAAAGAATGCCTTCTTTGATTTCTCATATAAGCAATATTCTCTTTTCCAAAAGAAAGGACGCGCTTATGATGAAACCCATAATTATAACACTCATTGAGGAAGGTATATCAGTGTGTATGTCACAAAAGTCTGTCATAAATACATACCTCACATTGTTACGTAAAACTAGCTTGAAAATGCCAGAAAACTAAGATTTTTCAATGAAAGTCAACTTACTCCACTAATTAAGTACTTTTAAACCAAGCCATGACACTACTACTTTTTTATAAATAGATATATATTGTTCAGGAGGAATACAACAGATATTTCTACTCTATATAAATAGATATATATTGTTCAGGAGGAATATAACAGAGATTACTACTTTATATAAAAAGAAATATATTGTTCAGGAGGAATACAACAGAGATTACAACTTTATATAAATAGATATATATTGTTCAGGAGGAATACAACAGAGATTACTACTTTATATAAATAGAAATATATTGCTCAGGAGGAATACAACAGATATTACTACTTTATATAAATAGATATATATTGTTCATGAGGAATACAACAGAGATTACTACTTTATATAAAAAGAAATATATTGTTCAGGAGGAATACAACAGAGATTACTACTTTATATAAATAGATATATATTGTTCAGGAGGAATACAACAGAGATTACAACTTTATATAAATAGATACATATTGTTCAGGAGGAATACAACAGAGATTATTACTTTATATAAATAGATATATATTGTTCAGGAGGAATACAACAGAGATTACTACTTTATATAAATAGATATATATTGTTCAGGAGGAATACAACAGATATTTCTACTCTATATAAATAGATATATATTGTTCAGGAGGCATATAACAGAGATTACTACTTTATATAAAAAGATATATATTGTTCAGGAGGAATACAACAGAGATTACTACTTTATATAAATAGATATATATTGTTCAGGAGGAATATAACAGAGATTACTACTTTATATAAATAGATATATATTGTTCAGGAGGAATACAACAGAGATTACTACTTTATATAAATAGAAATATAATGTTCAGGAGGAATACAACAAGTTCGGGCTGAAAATCCCCGAAGGTGGAACGAACACATTTGAGAATGCTCTTCTACTCTATGAAGTTATGCAGGTAACACTGAAATGGTTGTGATGAAAAAGGTTAGAGTTTTTGTGCGATAAATAAAGTGGACGACTATACAATACAATGAAAACGACTATTTAGTAATAGTGCTTTGATCTCAGACAAGCGTTTTTCAAATTACAAGTTTACAAGTAAACAAAGAGAAGCGGTTAATTGACAACTTCTTATTCTTTCTTATGTTTATGCGTCTCTGCTGTTTGAAATATTTAGATTCGTCTTCATTATATTGATATATACGACGACTGTATGTAAATAATCTTTTCACATCCCAGAAAACAATAGTTAGGTTAAACTCAGAAAATTATCAAATGTACAAATGACTTGAGAGTTTTTGTTACTTCTATGTTACTTTCTGGTAGCAATAAGGATTTGCTTAAATTTCAATATTATTAGGTTAAATGAAATAAACGAATTTTTTTATGTAGGTTAGGTTTTAAACATTGCTGTAAAATAATACATTTTAAAATAATAAAAATTTGTGAATTAAGACATTTTAAATTTCCTGAGGAAAGAAAAACTTATAAACCTTTCACCCATTGTGGTTTAGGATGCTGGATTGAACAGTAGAACCGGAGTAAAATCTCTTCGGGAAATGTTGGTTGAGAACCGGAGTTTACTGGATAAAATGAGAATCAGAATTAGACCCGAGGCTAGAGAGGTAAACTTAGAGTCAATACTCAATAAATATTTGGGTTATTTATTTTTGGACTTTTTTATATTAGCTAACAGCCCTAACAGCCCACCGAAAATCATAAGAACTTAAATTAGATGAGCTTAGTGCCCCATCCACATAAATTTCACAAAAACTTTAAAAGGGGATGTTTCATTAATGGTTTACTGTTTAGTTTTGCCTGATGTAGTCTATGTGTATACTGTAATGGTGTACACTTTACAGCTTGCTTTTTCTGCTTAAAAGTCGGCACGTACCGTGAACCTAAGTTTGCAGTGAATCTTAGCCTTTTCAGTTAAAATAATTCTGGCAGCCCAAAATATTATTGAACAGGTCAAAAACAATTTTAAATCAAGCTTTGTTAAAAGAGATGAAATAATTTTTTAAACGTTTTTTGAACTATCACTTTTTAAAATTTTTACATTTGCAAAGATGGGGTTTCAATTTAAATTTAGTATGAAATTTCCATAAAAAGATTTAAGATTTTTTACCTGTTTTTTTACAAGGTTTTAGAATATTATTTTCCTGCCTCTCTCCAGGATGCTATGGAGATTTGGTTTGGAAAATCAAGGTTTGTATATTTTTTTTTAAAAAAAATAACCTTAGTAATATTGATAATGATAATAATAATAATAATAATAATAACGGCTATACGCATGCAACATATAAATTATATAAGAATGTCTTGCTTTATTATATAGATAATAATAATAATAATAATAATAATAATAATAATAATAATGATAATCATAATAATAATAATAATGCAGTGAGAATGATGTGCTGATCAAGAAAAACTTCTCTTATCTTGTTGAAAAGGCTTTAAAAGGAGAACTAGGTAATGAATAAATGAATAACAAAAGGATAAATGAAATATCTAGATGTATGGATTAATGAATAAACTAAATATTAAGGCTAGTATTGTAAATATTTGTCTCCATCAAAATTCGATCTTCATTAAATTTTGTTTTACGATGTACACAAAGAGAACTGCATATGTTCACAATTAATTTAGATGGGCGCGAAGCGCCCTCTAAGGCTAGTATATATATATAAATGAATAAACTAAATATTAAGGCTATGTATTGTAAATATATAGATTAATGAATAAACTGAATATTAAGGCTATGTATTGTAAATATAAGGATAAATGAATAAACTGAATATTAAGTCTATGTATTGTAAATATATGAATAAATGAATAAACTGAATATTAAGACTGATATATATTGTTCAG